>NW_022156994.1:0-729 GCF_004353045.1 Thyridium curvatum
GTGACAGTCTGTAGTTGGATGTCGAGATTTTCTGTACAATCTTGAATGGTCCTAGTTTTTTATGATCCAATTTGTCGCTAGGTCGTTTTGTTGTGATGTTTTTTCGTAGTAGGTAGACCATGTCTCCCTCCGAGAAGGATGGTCCCTTCATCCTTTTTTTGTTGTAGTAGTAACGGACTCGTTCTTGGACGAACTCGAGCTCCGCTTTCAAGGATGCATGCAGTTTCTTAAGGTGTTCTGCCTTGAGAATTGCGGATTCCGCGTTGACCTTGTCTCGTGGTTGTCGGTATGCTTCCGGGTTTCGGCCATAGTTGGCGAAAAACGGTGAGACTTTGGTTGTCTCGGTTGGTGCGCTGTTGTACGCAAATTGTGCGAGTGGTAGCAGCTCTACCCAGTTGTCTTGGTCGTAGTTGACGTAGTTGCGCAAATATGCTTCCAATACCTGATTTAGTCGTTCTGTCTGTCCATCGGTTTGTGGGTGATAGGCCGTAGACAGTTTTTTGCTGGCTCCTAATTGTCCCATCAAGGACGTGTAGAACTTGGATGCAAAGGTGCTTCCTCGGTCCGTAATGATTTCGTGCGGCAATCCGTGGTTAGCCACAACTGTTCGTAGGAACGTGAACGCAAGTTGTTCTGCCGTGTGTGACTCGTTGAACGGAAGGAAATATGCATACTTGGTAAGTCGCTCCGGTATTACCAGAATGCTGTCGTATTCCGTTCCAGTGGTCG
>NW_022156995.1:0-721 GCF_004353045.1 Thyridium curvatum
GTCTATAGCTATTAAATACTAGGGTTATTCTAATATAAGGATAGGCTATAGTTCTCTATAAGATAGATATCTTAATATCTTATTATTATTATATTTATAATATGATTTCTATATCTTTCTAACTATTCTATTAAGTTTAGAGAAGTTATATATTTCTTATCTTAGTCTATATAATTTCTTTATATCTATAAGCTTTAGTCTTATATATTTCTTATATATATTTCTCTCTTAAGATTAAAGGTAGGTATAATTATCTATTATATCTTATTAATAATCCTTTTAGTAGTTTCTTCTTAATATAGGGGTTGTCTTTATAATATTAGTAGATTTCTCTTTCCTTTTCTTAGTCTATTAATATAACTAGCTTGATGAGTATAATCTATTAAGAAATGCCTTCTATACTTCTATTAGTCTATATCTATAAGATAGCTTATATTTCTATAGGTATTTCTTATTTATAATCTAGTCTTTAGTTAAGTATGTCTACTTAGCTATTTTTAGATTCTTTTTAATATATAATAGTAAAGTTAAATTCTAAAAGAAATTTAGCTTATTATATTTATCTCTTATTAAGTTCTTTTAATATAGTAAAGTATATTAGATTCTTATAGTTAGTAAATACTATAATTAGATATTATATACTACTTAGATATGGTCTTTATTCTTTAAAATACTTAATAATCACTATAAGTTTCTTATTATAGATTTAATAGTTAAGTTC
>NW_022156996.1:0-695 GCF_004353045.1 Thyridium curvatum
ACTATATACTATCTAAATAGAGTTAGAACCTTCTAGATATTAGATATAAATTATAAATCTATAGAGTAATAATTAAACTAAAAAGATATAGAGTCTAAACTATATTATATTTAGATAATATTATAAATTAAGATTAACTATATATAATAATCTCTTATTATTATAATTAACTTAAGATTAAAGGTTAATCTACTATTTAATAATATAATAAAGGCTCTATTATCTTTAGTATCTTTATTAAGAGGGTCTTAATTAACCTCTATTATTAAAGAGACTATATCTATAGAAAGATAGTTTAAATTATAAATAGAGGTAGTAGATAATAATAATATAATAGAGAAATAGTATTATCTATTTATAATTATTATTATTATAGAAGATAAGACTATTTTAGATATTCTATAGCTAATAACTATTAATCTAACTATTAATTAGAAAATAGAATAATAATAGTTTCTATTCTTTAGATAGTATCTTAATATAGAAGTATTAGTTAAGAAGTTAAGATATAGATAAGTAATAATAATTATTATAATTAGTCTCTATTTTAATTATATAGAGCCTCTATTTATTAGATATAATAAGAGTGCTATATCTATAAAGTAAGTTCTTAAAGAATATTAAAATTTAGAAGAAGTATTATTAGAGATTAATAATAATCTCTTACTATCTTATATTAATTTAGAATATAAGAT
>NW_022156997.1:0-694 GCF_004353045.1 Thyridium curvatum
AAGGAAACGCCTCTGCTTGCGAAGGCGAATCAAGCGCGCCGTCGCTTCTCGAATCTCGTCTTGAATCCGCTGCTGCCGCTGAAGGAGGTCTTCGAAAGCCTCTTCCTCCTCGATTTCCTTGCGCTCGAGACGTTTCTGCTCGGCTGTGACGCGAGACACTACGACACAAGCGTTTAGCAGGGTACTGACCCAGACAACAAGGACTAGTACTCACAGACACCAACTGGGACGCCTGTCCCATCGCATGACCGACCACGCCGCACACACTCAGAACAACGTCTTGTTCGTTCAATCATTTTGCATTCCAAGCCATGATCGAAGCACCATGAGCACGGCATCACCTCGTATCCTGAAGAATCAATCTCGGAAGCCAGCTGTTCGTTCCGCTCGGTAGAAGACTTCTTTGGGTATCGCGCACTCCGCTTCTCGACACGGCCTGAAGACATGCTGTCAGGAAAAACGCATAACAATCAAGGGGAGAGTTTGACACCTACGGTAGAAGATAGGAATCCAGGTCTTGAGGACGGCCTTGGGTCGTCGGGACGTCGACCTGGAAGGGGGACATCGTGTCACGAAACCAGCCGCAGTTACCGCGGGGCACCGCCCCAGACGGGCCGCAGGACTGGCCGGCAGAAAACCACACACCGCCTGCCCGAAACGGCGTGCTAACCAGTGCTCAGTTAGCAGCAGTTAT
>NW_022156998.1:0-688 GCF_004353045.1 Thyridium curvatum
GTGTATTCCGACGCGCGATTCCTGAGACTTGCGCCACTGTCGGCAGCCTGCATCGGCTCGTCATGGGCCCTGCAATCTCTGTGGGCTGCGCCCTGGCTTACGGATGTGGAAGGGCTTGATCGGCATAGTCTCATGACGCAGCTGTTCATCATGGCTCTCGCAATCAGTTTCGGAGCGTTGCTGCTGGGCGTGATGGCGGATCGTCTACGCAGACGCGGCACAACAACCGAAATCCTGATAGCTGGCATGGCAGGGGTGTTCATTGCGGCCGAACTTGCACTTATTCTCCGGGTGCCAATGCCATCGCTACTGCCCTGGTGTGCCGTGTCAGTTATGGGAGCGGCAACAGTTCTCAGCTATGCGATGATCGCCGATTATTTTCCGCAAGGCCTTGCCGCGCGAGCAAATGGGGCGTTGAACCTTGCACATTTTGGTTCGGCGTTCGCGGTTCAGTACGGGATCGGGCTTGTTGTCGGACAATGGGCACCTCAAGACGGTCATTATCCGGTAATGGCGTATCAGTTTGCGTTTGGTCTCAGTGCAGCCTTTCAGGCAGCCGCATTGCTCTGGTTCGCTGTGCCTTGGCTCCGAACGTTGAGCAGGCACCTTTACGCGTCGCTTACGCGGCCGTTTGCAGAGCGAGACAGCCAAGCGGAATTTGTCATGGTGCCCGTCGAGGGATCTATCC
>NW_022156999.1:0-678 GCF_004353045.1 Thyridium curvatum
ACTGACCACCGCCCAAACCAACGGTACTCCAGTCGATCACATCGAAACCACCGTTAGCCTGCACCTCTAGGACCGCAGAAGATTCCTGCGCGGCGGCCTCAGACTCCTTTCGCTCCATTTCCTCCAGTTCGTCCAGGTTTTGCAAACCTCGGGCCACCATCTTTTGCAAACGCTCGTGGGCGTTGCGTTTTTGTTTGCGAATACGAGAAAGGCGGGCGGAGGCTTCGTCGAACTCTTTCTGAAGGGCTCGCTGACGCTCAAAGATGGACTCGATTGTTTCCTCACCCACTTCCTCTTGCCGTTTCAGTCTTTTCCATTCAGCCGAAACCCGAGACACTGGACAGAAAAGTCAACCAACGCGACAGGGAGACAACAGGGAAAGCGGTCACTAACGAGAGCCCACCGGGACACCGGTACCGTCGCACGACCGACCTCTTCTGGTACACTCGGCACACCTCTTCGTCCCTTCCATCATCTGGCAAGGCAGAGAATGGTCGAAGCACCAGGAACAGGGCATGACTTCACGACCGTGGTCTTCGATCACACGAGCAAGGGTCTTGCGTTTCTCGGATGAATCAGAAAGTTTCCGTTTCTCGACGCGACCTGAGGACATGTTGTCAGAAGGGCGCCAAAAGAATCGAGGGGAGAGTTTGACACCTACGGTAGAAGTTTCAGTTC
>NW_022157000.1:0-676 GCF_004353045.1 Thyridium curvatum
CTGCGTGTGTGTTCGATGAATGCTCAAGGCATCTAGCGAAGAAACTGAAGCACCAATTTATGCCCAGGCGGTGGAAAGAATTCCCACTACGTGCATATTTGGAAGAAGACCTGGAGTATTGGGAGATTTTCCACCAAGACACGATAAAGGGATATGCCGTCCTACGGATGAGACTCGACTACCCAGTCGACTGTGTACTCGGACAAAGAGCAACGATTGATTGCACCACAGTAGTGTGCAAAATTCACCGACTCAGGAAACTAGAGTCGTGGCATCGACAGCAGGAATCGCAAGAAGAAGCCAGGAAAGAGCAAGTGCACCTCCGACACAGTCGGACACAGCGGCGGATGCAGAAGGCAAGAGAAAGCACCCCCAACACCCCGACGCTCACTTGGGGCGAGATACTAGGAGACGAACAAGCAAAAACAGGACGACCAGCGCACGTGGAGTATGCAAAGCAACCCCGCGAAGAAGCCACCGAACAGTCTGTGCCAAAAAACGACGAGTACCGTCGTTAGGGAGCCAAACGAACGGTAAAAAGGCGAAGGATCTGAGAGCGACCTTCGACCTATCGCCCTTTACGGCGAAAATACGGCTCAGAGGATACGAGACTACCGCGCTGATAGACAGCGGAGCTCAGGAAAACTTCATATCACCACGGATGGTGAATGAACTC
>NW_022157001.1:0-663 GCF_004353045.1 Thyridium curvatum
ATACTCTTCTTTCTTATATAATATCTTCTTTCTTCTTATATCTTTTCTTATTATATATATTTCTTTTTACTATATATAAAAAGAATTTCTTCTTATCTTTTAATTTTTCTTCTCTTTTTTTCTTTTTCTTTAATCTCTTATTCTTATATATTAATATCTCTTATTTAAATCTATCTATTATTATTATATATAGCTATCTATCTTCTTATCTTTTATTAAAGCTTTCTTTTTATTTATTAATATATTTTATTAAATTATTCTTACTTATCTTATTATTATTATTATAGATATAAGTAAAGTTATTTTTTATTAATATAATAGATAATATTATCTTAAGATCTCTTTTAATTCTAATTATATATATAATATTATATATAATATTATTATTAATATATATTTCTTTTTTTAATTAATCTTCTTCTCTTATTAATATATATCTTAATTTAATAAGATTATTCTTATAACTCTTCTCTTATATAATATTCTTATCTATATTAATATTAATAAGTATTATTATCTATTATACTTTATTATATATCTCTTTTATTATAAGAGTTATTATTATATAATACTTATCTAATTATATAATAATCTTTATTATAAGTATTCTTATAAATATATATATTAAGAGTTTATTACTCTCTATTTTCTTAAGTATTATTA